>NC_069720.1:25170901-25175653 GCF_027358585.1 Pangasianodon hypophthalmus
TTAAAAAAAAAAAAAAAAAAAAAAAGGAACAGATGGACTTTGTAAATGTTTCAGCTGTGCTTAGTGAGAAAGGAGGGAGAATAACAGATTTAAATACAAACTATAGCCCATAGCTTAAACACGGACCGACTGAGTGAGTGTGTGGATGGGTGGGGGATGGCTATCTCTATAAGTGATTGGGAACTAGTAATCTGGCTCAGGGTAAGGTGATGTGAGCAACCCCACCCCCAACCTGATAGGTTAGGTTGGTTAGGGTTAGGAATAGGGTTAGGCACAATCGCATCCCCACCCTGACATCTTTTATAGCTCCCACAGAAGAAAAAAGAGCACAGTCCCATATAGTACTTAAAAAAAAGGAACAGATGTAATTTGTAAAAATTTCAGCTGTGCTTAGTGAGAAAGGAGGGAGAATAACAGATTTAAATACAAACTATAGCCCATAGCTTAAACACGGACCGACTGAGTGAGTGTGTGGATGGGGGGAGGATGGCTATCTCTATAAGTGATTGGGAACTAGTAATCTGGCTCAGGGTAAGGTGATGTGAGCAACCCCACCCCCAACCCCACCCCCAACCTGATAGGTTAGGTTGGTTAGGGTTAGGAATAGGGTTAGGCACAATCGCATCCCCACCCTGACATCTTTTATAGCTCCCACAGAAGAAAAAAGAGCACAGTCCCATATAGTACTTAAAAAAAAGGAACAGATGTAATTTGTAAAAATTTCAGCTGTGCTTAGTGAGAAAGGAGGGAGAATAACAGATTTAAATACAAACTATAGCCCATAGCTTAAACACGGACCGACTGAGTGAGTGGATGGGTGGGTGATAGCTATCTCTATAAGTGATTGGGAACTAGTAATTTGGCTGAGGGTAAGGAGACTTGAGCAACCCCATCCCCACCCTGATATCTTTTATAGCTCCCACAGAAGAAGAAAGAGCAGAGTACCATATAGTACTTAAAAAAAAAAAAAAAAAAAAAAAAAAAAGGAACAGATGGACTTTGTAAATGTTTCAGCTGTGCTTAGTGAGAAAGGAGGGAGAATAACAGATTTAAATACAAACTATAGCCCATAGCTTAACACGGACCGACTGAGTGAGTGTGTGGATGGGTGGAGGATGGCTATCTCTACAAGTGATTGGGAACTAGTAATCTGGCTCAGGGTAAGGTGATGTAAGCAACCCCACCCCCAACCCCACCCCCAACCTGATAGGTTAGGTTGGTTAGGGTTAGGAATAGGGTTAGGCACAATCGCATCCCACCCTGACATCTTTTATAGCTCCCACAGAAGAAAAAGAGCACAGTCCCATATAGTACTTAAAAAAAAGGAACAGATGTAATTTGTAAAAATTTCAGCTGTGCTTAGTGAGAAAGGAGGGAGAATAACAGATTTAAATACAAACTATAGCCCATTGCTTAAACACTGACCAACTGAGTGAGTGGATGGGTGGGTGATAGCTATCTCTATAAGTGATTGGGAACTAGTAATTTGGCTGAGGGTAAGGAGACTTGAGCAACCCCCATCCCCACCCTGATATCTTTTATAGCTCCCACAGAAGAAGAAAGAGCAGAGTACCATATAGTACTTAAAAAAAAAAAAAAAAAAAAAAAAAAAGGAACAGATGGACTTTGTAAATGTTTCAGCTGTGCTTAGTGAGAAAGGAGGGAGAATAACAGATTTAAATACAAACTATAGCCCATAGCTTAAACACGGACCGACTGAGTGAGTGTGTGGATGGGTGGGGGATGGCTATCTCTATAAGTGATTGGGAACTAGTAATCTGGCTCAGGGTAAGGTGATGTGAGCAACCCCACCCCCAACCCCACCCCCAACCTGATAGGTTAGGTTGGTTAGGGTTAGGAATAGGGTTAGGCACAATCGCATCCCCACCCTGACATCTTTTATAGCTCCCACAGAAGAAAAAAGAGCACAGTCCCATATAGTACTTAAAAAAAAGGAACAGATGTACTTTGTAAATGTTTCAGCTGTGCTTAGTGAGAAAGGAGGGAGAATAACAGATTTAAATACAAACTATAGCCCATAGCTTAAACACGGACCGACTGAGTGAGTGGATGGGTGGGTGATAGCTATCTCTATAAGTGATTGGGAACTAGTAATTTGGCTGAGGGTAAGGAGACTTGAGCAACCCCATCCCCACCCTGATATCTTTTATAGCTCCCACAGAAGAAGAAAGAGCAGAGTACCATATAGTACTTAAAAAAAAAAAAAAAAAAAAAGAAAAGGAACAGATGGACTTTGTAAATGTTTCAGCTGTGCTTAGTGAGAAAGGAGGGAGAATAACAGATTTAAAGACAAACTAGAGCCCATAGCTTAAACACGGACCGACTGAGTGAGTGTGTGGATGGGTGGAGGATGGCTATCTCTACAAGTGATTGGGAACTAGTAATCTGGCTCAGGGTAAGGTGATGTGAGCAACCCCACCCCCAACCCCACCCCCAACCTGATAGGTTAGGTTGGTTAGGGTTAGGAATAGGGTTAGGCACAATCGCATCCCCACCCTGACATCTTTTATAGCTCCCACAGAAGAAAAAAGAGCACAGTCCCATATAGTACTTAAAAAAAAGGAACAGATGTAATTTGTAAAAATTTCAGCTGTGCTTAGTGAGAAAGGAGGGAGAATAACAGATTTAAATACAAACTATAGCCCATAGCTTAAACACGGACCGACTGAGTGAGTGTGTGGATGGGTGGAGGATGGCTATCTCTACAAGTGATTGGGAACTAGTAATCTGGCTCAGGGTAAGGTGATGTGAGCAACCCCACCCCCAACCCCACCCCCAACCTGATAGGTTAGGTTGGTTAGGGTTAGGAATAGGGGTTAGGCACAATCGCATCCCCACCCTGACATCTTTTATAGCTCCCACAGAAGAAAAAAGAGCACAGTCCCATATAGTACTTAAAAAAAAGGAACAGATGTAATTTGTAAAAATTTCAGCTGTGCTTAGTGAGAAAGGAGGGAGAATAACAGATTTAAATACAAACTATAGCCCATTGCTTAAACACTGACCAACTGAGTGAGTGGATGGGTGGGTGATAGCTATCTCTATAAGTGATTGGGAACTAGTAATTTGGCTGAGGGTAAGGAGACTTGAGCAACCCCACCCCCACCCTGATATCTTTTATAGCTCCCACAGAAGAAGAAAGAGCAGAGTACCATATAGTACTTACAAAAAGGAACAGATGTAATTTGTAAATGTTTCAGCTGTGCTTAGTGAGAAAGGAGGGAGAATAACAGATTTAAATACAAACTATAGCCCATAGCTTAAACACGGACCGACTGAGTGAGTGTGTGGATGGGTGGGGGATGGCTATCTCTATAAGTGATTGGGAACTAGTAATCTGGCTCAGGGTAAGGTGATGTGAGCAACCCCACCCCCAACCCACCCCCAACCTGATAGGTTAGGTTGGTTAGGGTTAGGAATAGGGTTAGGCACAATCGCATCCCCACCCTGACATCTTTTATAGCTCCCACAGAAGAAAAAAGAGCACAGTCCCATATAGTACTTAAAAAAAAGGAACAGATGTAATTTGTAAAAATTTCAGCTGTGCTTAGTGAGAAAGGAGGGAGAATAACAGATTTAAATACAAACTATAGCCCATAGCTTAAACACGGACCGACTGAGTGAGTGTGTGGATGGGGGGAGGATGGCTATCTCTATAAGTGATTGGGAACTAGTAATCTGGCTCAGGGTAAGGTGATGTGAGCAACCCCACCCCCAACCCCACCCCCAACCTGATAGGTTAGGTTGGTTAGGGTTAGGAATAGGGTTAGGCACAATCGCATCCCCACCCTGACATCTTTTATAGCTCCCACAGAAGAAAAAAGAGCACAGTCCCATATAGTACTTAAAAAAAAGGAACAGATGTACTTTGTAAATGTTTCAGCTGTGCTTAGTGAGAAAGGAGGGAGAATAACAGATTTAAATACAAACTATAGCCCATAGCTTAAACACGGACCGACTGAGTGAGTGTGTGGATGGGTGGGGGATGGCTATCTCTATAAGTGATTGGGAACTAGTAATCTGGCTCAGGGTAAGGTGATGTGAGCAACCCCACCCCCAACCCCACCCCCCAACCTGATAGGTTAGGTTGGTTAGGGTTAGGAATAGGGTTAGGCACAATCGCATCCCCACCCTGACATCTTTTATAGCTCCCACAGAAGAAAAAAGAGCACAGTCCCATATAGTACTTAAAAAAAAGGAACAGATGTACTTTGTAAATGTTTCAGCTGTGCTTAGTGAGAAAGGAGGGAGAATAACAGATTTAAATACAAACTATAGCCCATAGCTTAAACACGGACCGACTGAGTGAGTGTGTGGATGGGTGGAGGATGGCTATCTCTACAAGTGATTGGGAACTAGTAATCTGGCTCAGGGTAAGGTGATGTAAGCAACCCCACCCCCAACCCCACCCCCAACCTGATAGGTTAGGTTGGTTAGGGTTAGGAATAGGGTTAGGCACAATCGCATCCCCACCCTGACATCTTTTATAGCTCCCACAGAAGAAAAAAGAGCACAGTCCCATATAGTACTTAAAAAAAAGGAACAGATGTAATTTGTAAAAATTTCAGCTGTGCTTAGTGAGAAAGGAGGGAGAATAACAGATTTAAATACAAACTATAGCCCATTGCTTAAACACTGACCAACTGAGTGAGTGGATGGGTGGGTGATAGCTATCTCTATAAGTGATTGGGAACTAGTAATTTGGCTGAGGGTAAGGAGACTTGAGCAACC